>NC_140589.1:113473245-113490745 GCF_964204655.1 Triturus cristatus
ACAAAGGCAGTTTGTGGAAAAAGCGCCATCAATTGCACAAAGGTGTCCTTCATAAGCATTTCCAGACCTACCCCAGTTAAAGTGCCTAGGTCATTACCACCACAGTGCACAATAATAAGGTTAGGCTGTGGAAGATGTACAAAGGTACAAAATTGGTGCCACTTTAACCCTCTCTGACCAATCCATTTAATATCTACATTTGGCAAAGCAAGGTCTCTCACCATACCTCTTTTTTCTGCAAATTTTTCACTCCAGAAGACATAGCTGTGACCTACAATCCACACTGTGAACATCTTCAAAGGAGATCTGGATGCACTCAGGAGGTGTCTTTCAGTAGAATGGCAATATGAAATGAAAGACAGTTGAAAAATGGGGGCACACATACTTTTGTTTATAAAAAGAACTCATTGGCTGTTTCAAACCATTCTACACTAAAAACTAGGCTGTATGTTTAAATTTTAAAAAGCATGTTTTGTATTGGTTCAGAAAAATGTGTGAGCAAAGAACATTAGTTTGGATTTGCTGTTAGGTTTGAAAAGTCAAGCACTCTTGCTCTTTGGAAATGAAACATTGTCTGCTGAACTTCTGACCTCTCTGCTCACACCTGTGTTCCATGACCTGTTGCTATGGTAGCAGGCAGAAGTCAAGTTGGGGAAAGGGTACATTTGGAAAGGGGTTGAAGTTTTCAACCAATAGAAATGTGTGATTTCATTTGAAAAAATGTGGGAAGCACTGCGATTTGAAATTAACATGTATATGTGGGAAAAAAGAGAGGGAAACTGTGCCATTAACTGGTTCTGCTGAGAGGAGAGAGGTGTTCAGCTCAGAGATTCTGGTCTGATAAACTGCTGTGTGACTGCCACATTTCTTTCACAACTAACTAATTTTAAAGGTGAGTTATGAGTTTGAGAGGGGGTGTTTGTGGTTAATTTAGATATAAAAAAAAGAATTGTGAATATTTGTTTAAAGTTGTGATTTACATTTTGTGTTTTGGGATATATTTAACTGTTTTGAATATGTAAAATATTATGGAGTATGTTTTCACCCTAAGTTAATGTGTACTGGTAACAATGAGGAATACTGTTTTGTGCCTACCATCAAACCATGAGTCTGTGTGCAGAGAAGAATTGTTGACAGATTTAATTTGTGTTGCTGTTGAAAAGTAAGACTTGCAGTTGAAAGAAAAGGACAGCTTCTTTTTAATTGTGATGGTTAGCATTTAGCAGAAATCACTTTGAAAGAAAAGAGAGGAAAATGGCAGCACATTTGAAAAAAGCATTAGTTCTGTAAGAATTGATAACTCAGGAAAGGGGCAGCCTGTGTTTTGTGCCTACCAACACAGCATGAGTCTGTGTGTATATAGGAATTGTTGTCTGAGATTTAATTTGTGAAGTTGTTGTTCAGTAAGAAATGCAGTCCTAGGAAAGGGGCAGCCTGTGTTATGTGCTTAAAATGATGGCATGAGTCTGTGTGCACACTGGAATTGTGGGCAGAGATTTAATTTGTGAAGATGTTGTTCAGTAAGAAATGCAGTCCCAGGAAAGGGGCAGCCTGTGTTATGTGCCTAAAATGATGGCATGACTCTGTGTGCACACAGGAAATGTGGGCAGAGATTTAATTTATGAAGTTGTTGTTCAGTAAGAAATGCAGTCCCAGGAAAGGGGCAGCCTGTGTTATGTGCGTAAAATGATGGCATGAGTCTGTGTGCGCACAGGAATTGTGGGCAGAGATTTAATTTGTGAAGATGTTGTTCAGTAAGAAATGCAGTCCCAGGAAAGGGGCAGCCTGTTGTGTTTACACAAAATATCCCTTAGCACACATGCACTGTTACATACATCCCTTCAGTCTTCATGCAGTTCTGGAAGTCTCTTTGCTCATCTGTCTTGCACCAGACAATACACAGTCTTCAGAAACACACTCTTGGCACACACGCAGCAGCTTCTCCAACACTCTCATGTGTAGTACTCAGCTCTGTGTGCTGTTTCAGATAGCAATGTGTAATGCAAACACATTCAACGTCACCAAGGCCTCATTTAAATTGATCTAGTCTAATCACTCACCCTGTAACACATGGTCATGGTCTTAAGGAGCTGTTAGGACATGTGCTCTTTTTTGCTTCTGTAAATGATAAGGGAAATGTGTCAGGCTGTAACAGTAATTTGGTACTATTCAGGGACACTGTTTTGTTCCAAAAAACATAGCTTGAGTCTGTGTGCGCACAGGAATTGTTGTCTGAGATTTTAATTTGTGAAGATGTTGTTCAGTAAGAAATGCAGTCCCAGGAAAGGGGCAGCCTGTTGTGTTTACACAAATTATCCCTTAGCACGCATGCACTGTTACATACATCCCTGCAGTCTTCATGCAGTTCTGGAAGTCTCTTTGCTCATCTGTCTTGCACCAGACAATACACAGTCTTCAGAAACACAGTCTTGGCACACACGCAGCAGCTTCTCCAACACTCTCATGTGTAGTACTCAGCTCTGTGTGCTGTTTCAGATAGCAATGTGTAATGCAAACACATTCATCGTCACCAAGGCCTCATTTAAATTGATCTAGTCTAATCACTCACCCTGTAACAGATGGTCATGGTGTTAAGGAGCTGTTAGGACATGTGCTGTTTTCTGCTTCTGTAAATGATGTGCGAAATGTGTCAGGCAGTAACAGTAATTTGGTACTATTCAGGGACATTGTTTTGTTCCAAAAAACATAGTATGAGTCTGTGTGCGCACAGGAGTTGTGGGCAGAGATTTAATTTGTGAAGATGTTGTTCAGTAAGAAATGCAGTCCCAGGAAAGGGGCAGCCTGTTGTGTTTACACAAATTATCCCTTAGCACACATGCACTGTTACATACATCCCTGCAGTCTTCATGCAGTTCTGGAAGTCTCTTTGCTCATCTGTCTTGCACCAGACAATACACAGTCTTCAGAAACACAGTCTTGGCACACACGCAGCAGCTTCTCCAACACTCTCATGTGTAGTACTCAGCTCTGTGTGCTGTTTCAGATAGCAATGTGTAATGCAAACACATTGAACGTCACCAAGGCCTCATTTAAATTGATCTAGTCTAATCACTCACCCTGTAACACATGGTCATGGTGTTAAGGAGCTGTTAGGACATGCGCTGTTTTCTGCTTCTGTAAATGATGTGGGAAATGTGTCAGGCAGTAACAGTAATTTGGTACTATTCAGGGACACTGTTTTGTTCCCAAAAACATAGTATGAGTCTGTGTGCGCACAGGAATTGTGGGCAGAGATTTAATTTGTGAAGATGTTGTTCAGTAAGAAATGCAGTCCCAGGAAAGGGGCAGCCTGTTGTGTTAACACAAATTATCCCTTAGCACACATGCACTGTTACATACATCCCTACAGTGTTCATGCAGTTCTGGAAGTCTCTTTGCTCATCTGTCTTGCACCAGACAATACACAGTCTTCAGAAACAGTCTTGGCACACACGCAGCAGCTTCTCCAACACTCTCATGTGTAGTACTCAGCTCTGTGTGCTGTTTCAGATAGCAATGCAAACACATTGAACGTCACCAAGGCCTCATTTAAATTGATCTAGTCTAATCACTCACCCTGTAACACATGGTCATGGTGTTAAGGAGCAGTTAGGACATGTGCTGTTTTCTTCTTCTGTAAATGATATGGGAAATGTGTCAGGCAGTAACAGTAATTTGGTACTATTCAGAGAGACTGTTTTGTTCCAAAAAACATAGCATGAGTCTGTGTGCGCACAGGAATTGTGGGCAGAGTTTTAATTTGTGAAGATGTTGTTCAGTAAGAAATGCAGTCCCAGGAAAGGGGCAGCCTGTGTTATGTGCGTAAAATGATGGCATGAGTCTGTGTGGACACAGGAATTGTGGGCAGAGATTTAATTTGTGAAGACGTTGTTCAGTAAGAAATGCAGTCCCAGGAAAGGGGCAGCCTGTGTTATGTGTGTAAAATGATGGCATGAGTCTGTGTGCGAACAGGAATTGTGGGCAGAGATTTAATTTGTGAAGATGTTGTTCAGTAAGAAATGCAGTCCCAGGAAAGGGGCAGTCTGTTGTGTTTACACAAATTATCCCTTAGCAAACATGCACTGTTACATACATCCCTGCAGTCTTCATGCAGTTCTGGAAGTCTCTTTGCTCATCTGTCTTGCACCAGACAATACACAGTCTCCAGAAACACACTCTTGGCACACACGCAGCAGCTTCTCCAACACTCATGTGTAGTACTCAGCTCTCTGTGCTGTTTCAGATATCAATGTGTAATGCAAACACATTGAACGTCACCAAGGCCTCATTTAAATTGATCTAGTCTAATCACTCACTCTGTAACACATGGTCATGGTCTTAAGGAGCTGTCAGGACATGTGCTCTTTTTTGCTTCTGTAAATGATAAGGGAAATGTGTCAGGCTGTAACAGTAATTTGGTACTATTCAGGGACACTGTTTTGTTCCAAAAAACATAGCATGAGTCTGTGTGCGCACAGGAATTGTGGGCAGAGATTTAGTTTGTGAAGTTGTTGTTCAGTAAGAATTGCAGTCCCAGGAAAGGGGCAGCCTGTTGTGTTTACACAAATTATCCCTTAGCACACATGCACTGTTACGTACATCCCTGCAGTCTTCATGCAGTTCTGGAAGTCTCTTTGCTCATGTCTCTTGCAGCTGACAATACATACTCTGCAGAAACACACTCTTGGGACACATGCAGCAGCTTCTCCAACACTCCCATGCGTACTACTCAGGACTGTGTGTAATGCAAACACATTAAACGTTACCAAGGCCTCATTTTCTTTGCTCTACTCTAAACACTCACCCAGGTTGCAGATACTTATGGTATGAAGTAGCTGTTAGGAAATGTGCACTTTTCTGCCTCTGTGATCTACAAGGAAAATGTGTAAGGCTGTAACAGCAATTATCACTTGATCTACCAGAGTAGTAAATGTGCTTTGAATTTGGAAATCAAATTCTGTTTTCTGCTTACAAGCACACCATGAGGCTGTGTGCGCACAGGAATTGTGGCCACAGATATAATTTGTGTTGCAGTTCTTCTGTTAAAAAATGCACTTGCAGGAAAGGGGCAGCTTGTTTTTTTTCAACTGTGGTGGTTAGCACTGTGCACAAATTAGTAAATCACAAATGAGAGTCAAATGGAAAAACATTTGAAATAAATGAAAAGTAAAAAAAAATATTTTAATGAATTATAATTACAAAAAGGATTTTTTTTTAGTTCCTTGCAGGTATTGCTGAGCAACAGTGAAAAAAAAATGCCTTTAAGGACAAGAAGGAGGAAAGAAAAGCAACAACAAGTATATCTGGACAAAACTGGGGAAAAAAAATAGCAGGAGAAGCTGGTGATGGCAAAAAGAAAAAGTCTACTGGTAAGCAGAGCAGAGATTTCTTAAAAAAGATTTTCAAAAAACAAAAAAATGGCAAAAATAACTGTAAAACAAAGAGTTTTATGTACAAAGCAACAACACAGTCCACAGCAAAAAAAAAAGCTAATGTACAATCAGAAGTATGTCAAACTGATTTAACACGAAAATTAGATTTTAAAAATATTCGTCGAAAAATGTTTCATAGAAGAGTGATGTTAAATTTGCTAAAGGATGTGAAAAAATATAAGAAGAAAACAAAATTTATTAAGAAAGAAAAAATTATAGAAAATATTGTAAGTAAGGCTTTGGAAATAAAAAGAGAACTTTTTATTCTAATTTTGAATAGGATGCGTAGATTAGATAAATTAGTCAATGCAATGAAGTCACAAAGCAAAAGGAAAAGAGAAGTGAAAAAAAGTAACTTTTGTAAAGTGTTCTTGGGAGAATGGAAACACAGTTCAAGTACTGAACCATTTTTTAATGAAGAGAGTTATCTTCAAAGTAATAGTTTGTTGCATGCAGTTGACACCAATGGTAGAGCATATGAAGTTAAGGATGGTTGTTTGATGGAAAAAGAGAAAATGGTCCCAAGAAATGAGGAAGAAGTGATGGCTGCTGAGGCTATGGGGAGACGTCCAAAAGCCCCAGTGTACACTTGGAACTGTAGTAGTATTTGTACTGTGCGTCAGGAATCTATTGATAAATTACGTGACTTTCTAAGAGAATATAGTAAAAAGAGTGTAAAACAGAAGATGAAGGTGCTTCAAACACTAGATCCATGCAGAGTGAGAGAAAATACTGGTTTGCAGGGACATTCTCTGGCTTGTCTATCTAGAAAAGTGTGTAAAAGTGTTTTTCATCATTTTAGGATGCTGGCTGTTCATCATACTGAAATGAGAAAGTTTGTGAGAACATTGTATTTTGCTAAAAGTCCAGCAGTAAAGTTGAATGAGTTGAATAATTCTCTGTTCCGTGGATCTGTATCAGATGTAGTGAAGGTTACTGATGAGATTCAGTTTTGTTACTTTGGTCCAGAACAAGAAAGTGCAGAAAAGGACACAGTAAATGAGGCAAATGAGGAACAGAATGTAGAACTAATTATTACTAAAAATTTTGAGGATGAAATGACAAAATTTACTATCACCTCTAATGAAAGACCAAATATTACTTGTATTTGTTGCCGCAGAAGTCATTATAAAATTCAAACAAGGAATGTTGATCTGTATAAAAAAAGTGAAAATGAAGATAATTATAAGTGGAAGGATTTTGCTACATATATATTTCTTGAAAATTGTTTTGAATTGGGTGAAGATCAGCGTATTTGTAAATACTGTTATAATAAGTTAGAAGAAAATAGAATGCCGACCAGAGCTGTACATAATAATTTAGAATTGGATGCTATTCCTGCCGAACTTTCTGAATTAAATACATATGAGTCTATACTCATTCAATGTGTTCATCCGTTCCAGACCATAGTACGTATGGAGCCCAAAACTGGTAAATTACCTCCTTCTGATTTACTGAGAGGTTTAAAAGGAAGAGTGGTGTATTTGCCCTTGGATTTGAAAAAAAATATGGAAACTATTGATGCAGATACTTTGGAAACTGAACCATTAGTAATTCTGGTTAATGGTGTACCTACAAAGAATAAGAAGATTTGGCAGGAGCTGGTGGATGTACGAAAAGTACAAAGAGCAAATTTGTATAAAAAAAAAAATAATAAATGGTATGAATCAATTTATATAGAAGAAGAAGAAGAAGATTTACAAGAAGACACAGAAACACCAACTGGTCAAATTGAAAAAGTGGACAAGTCAAAGGAAGAAGAAATTTATGAACATTTTAGCATACATCCTCTTCATTCAAAAGAAGTTATGGGAGACACTATTGATCTGTTTCAGATGAAGAAAGCAAAAGGAACTCCCGTGAGTGTATGGGAGGAGAGCTTGGAAGCTCGATGTTTTCCCCAGCTGTTTCCTACAGGAAAAGGAGGACGATACGATGAACGTCCAGAACAGATTCCAGCTTCTGAGTATCGGACTACAAGACTATATGCAGAAGATCCAAGATTTCGTCAAAGTATTCCTTATTTGTTCCATCTTTTATTTGAAAGCGACTTGTCTGCATTATCTTATGCAGTAAATCACATTTTAAAAAGTGGAGTACATTTACAAAATGTGTCTGCTAAGGATTTTATGGAGAAAGTGCAGCACCGAGTTGATCATTTGGAAACACAACTGATCAATCTGATGGCATGTCAGCGTGGGACAAATGAATATTGGTACCGACGCCATGGTGAATTAAAATGCATGATACGGAATTTAGGAACTCCTACATGGTTTCTAACCCTAAGCTGTGCCGAATACGCTTGGGATGATTTACTGGATTTTCTAAGAGAGGCAAATTCAAACATTGAATACAAGACAGCTGGAGAACTGTGCTCATTGGATCCAGTTAATGTTTGCAGATATTTCAATCATAGATTTGAGGCTATGATGTCCTTCATCTGTAATAAAAAAAATCCACCTCTTGGAGAAGTAGTGGATTTCTTTTGGAGAAAAGAGTACCAGGCAAGAGGTGCTCCTCATATTCATATGCTGTTGTGGATCAAGGATGCCCCAAAGTTTGGAACAGATACTGATGAAGCAGTGTTATCTTTCATTGAAGAATATGCAACATGTGCTATACCTAAAAGCACAGAAGAGAAAAAGTTAAAAGAGCAAGTTTTACGTTTCCAAAGTCATCGGTGTGGAAAATACTGTCGAAAGATAAATTCTACACAAAGTGTCGATTTGGTTTTCCTAGACCTGTTCTTTCAAAAGGAAGAGTCAACAGTTTTATGTCAGCTGTGCGACATACTATAACCAGAAAATCTCCCAAAAATACCTACAACCTAAAAAGAAATGAAGAGTCAAAATGTATAAATGACTTCAACCCAGTCATTTTATCCATGTGGAATGCTAACATGGATATTCAGTATGTGGCAGACAATTCGATTGCTGTTGCTCGGTATGTGATATCTTACATCACTAAATCTGAGAAAACAGAATTGAAGGAAATGTGGGAAGAGATTTCTCACGAGAAGACTGTCAGTAAGAAGCTGTACAGTTTCAGTTTAAAGATGTTATCGCATCGAGAAATTGGATCCTACGAATGCTCAGATAGGTTATCATCTGCAAGTCTTTACTCGAAATCCAGAAGAATAATTTGGGTAAGCTTAGGCCTTGCAGGAATGAGAAATCGGGTACTGAAATCTGTTGTAGAAATTGAATATTTGGCCGAGAATGACCCAGAAAGTACAGATATTTTGAAATCAAACATGTTGGACACATATTACCCAAAGAGAAGTCATCATCTTGAGAACATGTGTCTCTATGAAGTGCTGCAGAACTACATTTATTCACGGAAAGCCACAGAAGACATCAACAATGGAAAATATAAAGTCATTGGTGAGGAAGGATGTTTGGTGAAGCAAACAAAAGGAAGTTTGATAAATCACAGGAAGCTCAGTTGCGAAACTACTGACAAAAAGGAATTTTACTACTTGGCTCTTTTACAGCTGTTTAAACCATGGCGTTCAGAGGACGAACTACTGGGAGAATTTCAAAGCTATGAAGATTCTTTTAATGCTAGCAAAGACAGTATAGAATGCAGTACTTTCATAACTTATGTCCAAATGTTAAATGAAGAAAATGAACAGGAAGCAAAAATTGCAGCTGAAGTAGCTAGAGACAGTTCTCAAGACAGCCAAAGTTCAGGAACACTTAGTCAAGATCCCCTAGGACAACCAATCATAGAAAATGAAGCTGCAGTAGCCATGACTGAAGTAGAAACGGCTATGAATCAAGCACAGGAAGATTCAGTCGACTTACTAAATCTGGAACAACAACTGAATGAAGAACAAAAAGAAATTTATGAAGAAGTCATCAAAAAAATTGATCATGGATTACTACATGAAAAGAAAGAGTGCTCATGCACATCATTTGAACCAATCAGGATGTATGTGAGTGGACAAGCTGGAACTGGTAAAAGTTTCTTAATAAAAGTCATCAGAAGCTATCTACAGCAAAAAACAGCTTCAAATTTGTCTTGTGTGGTAACTGCTCCAACTGGGTTAGCAGCCTATAACATAAAAGGAATTACCTTACATCGCTTGCTAATGTTACCAGTGGAGCATGAGAACAAAATAGAATACCACAAGCTAACTGGAGAAGCATGCCTCGAAGTTTCAAGAGTGTTGAAGAAGATGCAAGTTCTCATTATTGATGAGGTGAGCATGGTTTCAAATTTAATGCTTGCCTTTGTGCATTTAAGAATGCAACAAATTCTTAAGAGAGACTATGACGTGTTATTTGGAGGAAAACACGTCATAGTTTTTGGGGATCTTCTGCAGCTCACTCCAGTTAAAGGACAACCAGTGTTTAATACTGTGACACATGAAGACACGAAGAAGTCATTAGGAAGCATTGGTAATGCGAATATTTGGTCGTTCTTTGAGTACAAAGAACTCACTACCAATATGAGACAAGCAAACGACGAAGATTATGCAAGTATTCTGAAAGCTATCAGAATTGGACTACTCACAGAAGTTGGCAAAAAAGCATTACAGAGTCGGTTGCTACATAATTTATTTCCAAATGAAGAAATAGTTGCAGAGAAAATATACCAGAACATTGCAGAAAAAAATACTGTAATCTGCTTAATGCCAACACTACGTGAGTGCTCAATATTCAATGAGGAACTTTTGAAATTGGAAAAGGAAGAGATTAAGAAAATGGAAGCAGAGGACAAAATTCAGCATGAAAGAATTACTTTTACATTAACAGGCAAACTGAAAAATAAATTGGATTCACTAGAGAAGAACATTTCCAAAACAGCTGGATTAGAAAAAAATCTATATGTTTGCACGAATTGTCGAGTGATTTTAAGGAGAAATTTGGATGTAGAAAAAGGTTTAGTGAATGGAGCTATGGGAAGAGTTGTAGGTTTTATTAATTATCAGAAAAAAGAAGGAATTGAATGTTTTTAAAAATAAAATTTGATCAGATAGAAGAAGTTAAAGACATTTGTCGTTGTTCAGTTCGTTTCATGCTTGTGAAAGACTTGTATGTACGTAGGAAGCAGTTTCCGTTTTCTCTAGCATATGCTGTAACTATTCACAAGTCTCAAGGATTGACTGTAGATAGTGCTTTTGTAAACATTGGTTCTACTGTGTTCAAAGAAGGTATGGCATATGTTGCTTTGTCACGAGTGAAAACATTATCTGGTTGGTTTATTTATGATAGACTTTGATGACTCAAAAGTTAGTGCTGATACAAACTGTGTAAAGGAGTATAATAGATTAAGAAGAACCTATGCTCCTCATTTAGGTCAGTATCCTGTGATTGAAAAACATGTTGCTTCTCGGAAAAG
Source organism: Triturus cristatus (assembly GCF_964204655.1). Lineage (NCBI taxonomy): Eukaryota > Metazoa > Chordata > Amphibia > Caudata > Salamandridae > Triturus > Triturus cristatus. Next base: position 113,484,024 of record NC_140589.1, read on the forward strand.
GAGATTTGAAAATATCTGTAATGTGGATGAACAGAACAAAAAAAAAAGGACAGTGATGTGATAGCAAGGAAAAAGAAAAAGGACAGTGTTGAAGAGGTTGTTGGTTGCCATTTTGAAAATAGCTCTGGTGTCAACTGCTATGCAAATGTAGTGCTGAATGTTGTATTTTAGCTTGAAACGTTGCTAGAACAGATAATAGTAAATCATGGAAAAAGATTGTGTTCTCTGCTGAGTCTCCTTTTTGAGAAGCTGAGTACTGATAAAACTGAAATTGAAAGTGCTACTGATGTTAGAAATCTTTTAGATGTATGTTGTGGTTCTACACAGTTTAAAGAAAATGTCCAGCAAGATGCACAGGAATTCTTAATATATATTTTGAGTGTACTTGAAGATGAAGGAGTAGAAGTAGAAAACTTATTTGGTGTCTCTTACAAATGGGAACATTGCTGTGAAAACTGTATGAACACATGTAGTAGTCATGTTGAATCAGAAAGGTTCATATTTTTACCATTACCAGAGAGTAAATCAGTGACTTTTAGTAAATTAGTTAAAGATGCCAATCACAACATGGAATGTTCTGAATGCAAATCTGACATGTTTTCCACGTTATTTTTACAGAAATATGGTCAGTATGTAATTTTAATGATGCAACGTTGTAGAGCTGATGGTTCAAAATTGGATACTTTAATAAAGAAGTTTACAGGACAACAATTATCAATTTCTGGAAAAACTTTTGTTACAGTTGCAATAATTTTTCATGAAGGACCTACTGTAACTTCTGGACATTACACAGTTTATCTTAAATGTGAAAAAGGCTGGACACTGTGTAATGATTCCCAATTGATTTTAAAGCAACGTTTGCCTTATGATTTACCCAATTCTTATTTAATTTTTCTGAAACCTAAATTTTGAAAACTAAAAACTGCATCTGAAGAAAGCATTTTTTGTAATTTTAAAGGATTATAATTGAAGATATCACTTAAAAAGGATTTTGAGATTACTATTTGGCCTAAAGGAAAAGTAATAAAAACAATTGTGGACTCCTTTGACAGAAAGACGGTTTGTCTAGAAAAATTTTATTCATCTAGAAAAGTACTTGTAATATATATGTAATATTTCTAACAAGGTATATTTTAGTGTGTAAAGTTTTAGGGCTTTTTTTAAACAATCTTTCAGATTGTTTTTTTTTTTGCCCGCTGTTAAATGATGAATACAATTGTTTTCACTATTTTAAGTGAAAAATAAAAAATTCTGAAAACAGCAAAAAAAGGGCAAAAAAATGCTTTGTAAAATATGTAAAAACATGTAATGCTTTTTGTAATGTATGATTGAATATTAATACTTTTTTTCTTTTTTTGCAGAACTGGAAAGAAAAAAAAAAAAAAAAATTCTGTTCCCTTGCAAAATACTTTAAAAAAACAACTTTACTTCAAACCAATCAAAAGTGATGATTCATGATCACATGACTTGCCATGAGGGGATTGGGTGTGGTATTGAAACAATCAGAAACTGAAAGTAATGTTAACCAATAAGAAGTGTTCTTTTATTAAGCATATAACCCGAGGTGCGCGCACTGAGCAAGCTCCGAGCGCGCACCTAGTGATTACGCATGCGCGAACGCGTCGGAGCGCATGTTCATACGTCATATGCGCGCACGTAACGCGTATACATTGAACACGCGTATACGCGAACGTTATTGCGCGTAAATTAAGCGTATGCGGAAGTAAACCGCGTGGAGCGCGTACGACGCACGCACGCATGCGTACGTACGTACGTTTACGTACCGGGTGCGCGCTCCCAGCGCGCACTAGAACGTATGTATGCGTACGTAAATAACGTACGACAGTATTCGCAAAAACTTGCGAAAACGTACTAGGAGCGCGCTCAGAGCACGCACCTCAAGAATTTATAAAAAAAAAAAGGTGAAAAATTAATTGCAAAAATTAAGTAAACTGTTCAACTTTATCCTAATTGAAATTTAAAAAAAAGAGCAAAAACAAATAAAAGGATACAGATAATATATAAATGAATACCTAGTAATTTTATTGGTATTATAAAAATAAAAAAATATTTAAAAAAATCAAAAATTAGCATTTAAAAAACCGTACAAATTCACTGAAAAAACCAAAGGTTTCACACACGTTATAGTTAGGAATTAGCATTTAAAAAACCTTGCAAATTCACTGAAAAAAACATAGGTTTCACACATGTTATAGTTAGCTGGACATTTCTCTCATACAAAACCAATGAAATTCCCCCGTTATAGTTAGTTCAGCTAACTATAACTCGCGTGCCCGCAATGCACTGCTGATGACGTCACATATTACATCACTCATGACATGGTCAGTGACATCACTCATGACATCACTGATGACCTCTCAAATGACATCACTGATGACAGAAGAGACTGGACTGGGCCAGAGACTCTGCATGTGCAAGTATCATTGTTCACATCACTTTCAGTTTAAAGATCGTTGTGTACTTAGTTGTCGTACTGCGCGTTCAATTGGTAACTCCCCGCTTGTAATTAGTGACCAACTGTATCGTCACCTGATGGCAAAGCGTAATAACGCGAGTACACTGCAAGGGGCAGGCACCTTGGATAATTATCTAATTAAAAAGGTTACTCTAATTAACTCTGCTCGAAGAGCCTCCCTGGGAAAGGATGCTCACATTATCTTATCTGAGGAGTTGGCTTCCACCCCTGTAGATATACACACCTCAAGTGATCCTATTGTCAATGTAGGTAATTCTGTACTGACATTAGCACAAGTGCATGATAATATACATGTACCTCAACTAGCCAACCCCAAGGCGGACGCCGATTTGGACTTGCCATCTGTCAAGTCGGCACGTAAATTCAAAAAAGCTCTTCGGAGACATAGGGGGAATGTAATTCAAAATAAAGTATTAGCCACCAAACACAATAGAGTTTTGTCCATGGGGGGCATAGGATCTGAGATACCCTTATCGACCAATCCTATTACTCCCACTGGAGATCATCTAGACTTACCTAACTCTGGGGTCGTAGAGGAGGTGGAGGATGCGGGGGTACTTTTGGGCAGCCCTCGCTTGGATCATCCCTTCAGTTCGCCTGACATAGATGGTGAGTTGTTGCCAAGTTTATCTATTAGTAGCGATGGAGGGGGCTCATCGTATTGTCCGGGTTTTTCTCCTGCGTCTTTTTCTTCCCCTTCCCTAAAGAACACATCCTTACACAAACTTGATTATAAGCAAAGAGGGGGAGGATCATTGTTAAAGCCACAAAGAGAAAATCCTACGAGGACCTCATATCCAACCTTGAGGACCGCAAGAGATCTTACAATCCCCTGTGAGGTCACTCGAAATGCCATCAATGAGGGGGACCTTCTAGGAAAAATTGAGTTTTTGATTAAACTTTCTATGAAACCCCTCTTTGAAAAAATTACGAGAATTAATACGCATTTGGATTTGATCGAGAAGAAAGTAGACAAAAATTCATCCTCACTTTCCGGTCTGGTACGTAATTTAGGTAATATGAACCCTAGCAAAGCCCCTGTAAAAGTACTGACAGTGTCATCATCTATTCCATCATGCCCTGCGGCTACCCTTAAACCTACTCAGAGTAGACAAATCTTATCTTGTCCTTCTCAACTTGAGGTGCCAACCGCCCCCTTGCCAACTTCAAAGATTGTCAAGAGGACGGAATCTTTTAGTAAAATAGGAGATTCAAAAATAGTTAACTTGACCCAGGAAGAGAAAATTGAATTCTCTCAACACAAGGCAATCAAAGCCAATAAGGATAGGGAGGAAGGTAATACTAGTAATAAAACTAGGTATCCCCATAGCATTGTAGATTTACCCCCGGAAGCTGCCCCATACGTGATTGTTATGGTGGGTGTCCCGGAGCTTCCTCTTGTAAACAAGGAAGATCATCAAGCTCTAAGGAACAAAGTTATTTTTTGGCTGAGTAATAACAGACCTCTGCCCGCCCATATTAACGGGGAAATCTTACATGTTAGGCGCTGCAACTGGGTGGGGGCTCGCCCCAAAGATAAATCAGGTGACGTGATCATTATAAATTTTAAAGATCACAGAGCCGTTAGGCATATTGGGGACTGGTTTGTCTCAAGTAGTAATGATTCCATCTCCACCTATTATCTAAATTATTTCTATCCTTATCCTTTAGCCCAAAGTTGTAAGAACTATGAGACAAGAAGGTACCCGACCCCAGCTGGACCCCATCGTGGCAATCAGTTAATCTACCCAATTCCTATCCTAGGCACCATTTTCCCCTTATCAGAGGTTCGAATTACGGTGATAACCCCCTACGGGCCACTAGAGGCACGGCTCCGACTTTCCACAATATACCAACTTATAATCGTTTTGAGGCCTTTATGGACCTTGACTGTGTGGATTGACACGAGAAGGCCTCTTGTGACAGATCATTGCTAGCCTTAGGGGGGCATGCTAATATTCTTAGTGACAACATTAACGTGCATAGGTCCTTGATTTCTTTTGAGGGCTGCTCACAAACTCAAATAGTTCTCAATGTGTCTAAAATCGACATTGGGAAAAACTGCTGCGAGGCAGGAAGTAAATCTGAAGGCTTCCGCCTCAAGCATATTGGAAAGGTTATGGTTAAGGATCACCTATGTGAAGACCAGGTTAATGAAATAAGGAAAACCTGCACACTCCTCTTCTGGAATGTGGCAGGATTAAAGGAGAAAATTTTAAATCCTTCCTGGGAAACTGTTACAGTAGGGCATGATATACTGTCCTTTCAGGAAACCTGGTCTATAGATCCAGTTTATTTTAATAGGTATAGAAGTTTTGTTACCCCGGCAGAGGGAAGCCAGCATGGAAGAGCTAAGGGGGGTCTACTTACCCTGGTATCAAATCAGCTCAATTGCGCCAAGATTCAGTTTACGCCCAAAACTAGTTTTTATCAACTAATCACCCTAAGAAACAAGAAGGGGTTTAGTATTGTTCTTATAAATCTCTAGAACAACATTCCTAGGAAAGAAATCCCTAGCATCTTAATAATGCTGCGGGAGGATATACAACATGAAACAGATAAAATTGGCAGGGATTTTATGATTTTATGGGGAGGGGATTTTAACTGTAAACTCTGCCCTAGGGGACCTCAGGGCATTTGCGGTTTATCAACAGAACAGGACATAAATCCATCTCACTTTAATCATTCCTTGCTTGGGGACTTACTAAATGACATACTGTTCATGTATGATTTGGGCTTTGTAAATGAAATTGCACAGATACCTACACCTTTTGTGCCCACATTTATTGGTAGAGGAGCTTACTCCACAATTGACTTTATTATCGCCTCAAATAATTGTAAACATAAGTTTCTTGACTCCAATATTTTGGAATTACCAATTAGTGATCATCTGCCCCAAATAATGGAGGTTGAAAATTGTTTTAATCTGCACGAAGATGTACCCATTGTGCGTACTGTTCCTGATGTACTTTTAGGTAGACAGAATGGGTATAACTTAAAGTGGAGTAAGGTGGTCCCGGAAATGTTTTTGGGTAGGCTGGTGAATGCCTGCCCAGATAGCTTCTCCATCTGTTTGGACCAAGAATCTAATAGTGAGATGATAATTGAGCATTTTAATATAATAGCTTCCACAATAAAGGACAACCTGTGGGTGGAGGTAAGGAAGAGGACTAAGGGTAATAAAAGCTGGTTTGATAATGATTGTACCCGGTCCCTTACTGACCTTAAATGTGCAATTCACAGGACCCCTTGTAATCCCTCAGAAGTGAGAGACTGTAGGAAAAAATACAACGTAGCTCTAAAGAATAGGAAAAATGCCATTAAAAAAGAGGCCCTGGTAGCCCTATGTGAAGCATCACAATTAAAGGATGCATCTGCATTCTGGAGGGCCGTAAATACCCCATTCCTCTATGATAATTCTAAAGCACGTATAGAGATTGCTATTGCGGAGGAGGGTTGGGTGGAGCATTTTTCATCCCTTTACAAATCACACGACATATGCCATGTTATAGATTCTCCAGTAAGGGCCATTGAGGATGTAGGGAATGAACGACTCGTAGTGACCTTGGAGGAAGTCATTGCGGGCTTGAAGGCAATGAAGGGTGGCAAGGCGGCAGGGCCGGATGGGATTCCTGTAGACCTGTTTAAGGCGAACCTTGAGGTCTGGGGTCCATTGCTGGTGCAGCTCTTTAATGCTGCACTAGCAGGGGGCCTAAATCCGTCTTGGCTCACCTCGATCATTGTACCCATTTTCAAGAAGGGAGATAGACAAAGCTGTGCTTGTTACAGACCTATCTCCCTCCTGGACTCATCCATAAAAATCCTGGGGAAAATTGTCCTGGCAAGATTACAAAGCTGGACTGAGGAAAATGATTTAATGAGTGATTTGCAGTATGGATTCCAAAAGGGCATCGGCACTATCGAACAATGCCTAAATCTAATGATCCTCCAATCTAAATATACAAGGATTAAAGGCGAACGTTTGTACTTTACGTTCGTGGACCTTTCCTCGGCTTTCGATTGTGTATCTCATGTCAAATTATGGACAATTTTGAAAGAAATGGGTGTGGAAGACCCCATCATCTGCTTTCTTAAAGACTTATATTCTGGGGCCACGGCTTCGGTCCGTTATGGTAACGGGGGTCAGTGCACCAGAAGATTTGTGGTGGGTCGGGGTGTCCGCCAGGGCTGTGTCCTGGCCCCCTTCCTATTTTTGCTTTACATA